>NC_137826.1:26878014-26920514 GCF_963921795.1 Nannobrachium achirus | reverse complement strand
ACCCAGGGGCGTCACAAGGGGGGGGGGGGGGGGGGAAGTGGGACTGAGTTACTAGGGCCCAAGGTGGAGGGGCTTTCATTATTTTATACTTTAGCTATTGAAAAATAGCAGATATACAAGCTCACAGCGCAGCACCGAGTGCCGCGCTGCGAGCTTGCAGATCTGCTATTTTTGAAAAGTCTTGAAAATGTCTGTGTTTTTAAGCAAACATTTCTAACTCAAGTTTTGCTTCTGGGGGGTTCCTGGAACTAAATATATTGAGATGGGGGTCCGTGGCCAAATACGTATCATTTTGGGGGTCTTCACATGAAAAAGTTTGAGCACCACTGACATAGACACATTAGCCTAGTTCCAGACCCTGAATCGCTAGCCACACCCCTTTAATTTTTTTGTTTCTGCGATTCAGGTCTAGAATCGCTCTCAATGAGGAGGCCTGCCTCGGTTGAAAATCCAAACGGGCGAATCAGCGTCGTGAATCAGCGTCTTGTGATCAGCGTGGGTGGGGGTTTCCCAGAACTCATGTGTGTTTCCAAGTACACCAGCGCCGCCGCCGTACCGTACCGCACATCGTGTCGCGGTAAAATGCGGTAAATTGCGTTAAAATGCGATCGTATCGATCTCGCTATGAAACACCAGTAGCAGGCATGTTATGTTTACTGTCAATATTCCAGGATGACCTCCCACTTGGGTAATGACGCCCCCTGGCGATCATTCAGAGAAACTACTTCAGCTCCCGTACTAACGTAGGTAGGAAGGGCCTGTCACTCAAACCGGAGTGACCCGCCTCCAGGCTATATAAGCCCCCGGAGGCGGAAGTAACATCCTCTTTTTCACTCTCTGCGATATCACATTCAGATAAGTTGAAACTCAGCCTTTGTATTATTATTCTTCGCGCATTAGCCTAAAGCGGTGGCATTGGAGTCGCCCACTGGCGAGTGTTGAATTAACCCGTACTTAAGAATACTTATTCTTGTTCCGTCCTAAATCGACGGTTATTTCCTTTTATAACAAAGGATTATTACTGCTTGTTCAGGCCTACGCCGAAGCAAGCGTGGCATAGCATTAGCCGTTAGCTTGTTAGCTCGTCTGCTATTGTTAACGTTAGCTACACTGCTTACCGCTTGTTCAGGCCCTGCCCGAATCAAGCGTGGCCTAGCCTTAGCCGTTAGCTTGTTAGCTCGTCTGCTTCTGGTTAACTCTATCTACAGTGCTTCGCCATGGATCCTCTGGCCTTCCTGCCGAGGCAATGTCCAGGCTGTCCAGGACTCATCGACGGACAGGATCTTCACCATCTCTGTGTCGGCTGCATGGGCGTTGCACACGCCTTCTCTGCACTGAGTCCTCAGGGGAGAGCAGGACCTTTCTGTGACTGCTGCGTGGCCTACGACCACGATGTACTGATACACCGGTTCTACCTAGCCAGGGCAGGCCTCGGGGCCTGCGCTCCACCAGGTGGGTCCACTGCTCTCAACCCCACAGCCCAGTCTTTCCTTCCCCAGGCGGCCCGCACCGTTGGTCAAGGTGCGGCGCTGCCTTCCGGAGATCCGCTTGGCAATCAGCGCGCCATTCCAAGTCAAGATGGCGCCGTGCTACATGAGACACCGCCTGCCGCGCAACCGACCGCAGCTAGCTCCACTGTCACTGGAGCTGGCGGGTCTGGTGAAGTCGCCGCTAAGAAGGCGACCAAGAAGGCTAACATCCAGAAATCTCCGGTAGCCTTTTCCCCTTCGGGCGCGGTGCCCAAAAAGAAACGCTTGGATGTGACCGTCGGGGACGTCCCCCTCGACGTGAGCATCACCAAAACAGTCCAGACCTTCAGGCGAGAGTCGGACCTGAGCTCCTGTCAGAGCGAGGGTTCTGGTTCTGAATACTCTGGATACACGGCCGAGGAGGAGGAGGACTCCGTCGAGGACGAGGGTTCTCGACTCACGGTCACTGTGAAAGGTAATGCCCCTGCGGCTCCAGCACGTCAACTGGACGCCGCAGGGAGCTCCCAGGCCTCCTCAGGCACCACTGCCCCTCCACCCGCCAGTCAAGCGAGTGAAGCGGGAGCAGAGGACGTCGATTCTGCAGCAGAAATGCTGGATCATCTCACAGTCTACATGAGAGCTCTGGCCAGAGTTGGAGAGGAGTTGCCACCTCCTCTCCCCTCTGAAGAGGCCGAGGATGATGACGAAATGCCCGGGCAGGAGCCTTCGGTTCCCGCCCCGTATGTCCTCTCCAGGCTGCCGCTGGTGAAAGGTTTCACCAAGGCCCTCCATTCCTCATGGAAGACACATAAAGACCCCAGGAAGCTGCCTTTTTCTGTGTTGGATTTGGTGGGCGGTGCGGAGGCAGGCATGTCCACCTGCCCTAACCTGGACCACCTGTTGGCACAATCTTTTCTGAGTTCCGTCAGACCCCAGTACAAAGATGTAGGCACAGCTAAAAACGGGCCGTTTGTTGGCCCCGTCGGCACCAACCCGCCGGGGTTCACTGTCCTGGAGGACAAGCTGCAGTCGGACAGGGCTCGTAACGCCTACCGGTCCGCTGCTCTGGCCGCTAAGGACCTGAATCTGATCCAGCTCTTGCTCGCTTCCACCAAGGACCTGGTCAAAGGTCTGCCCACGGGGGAGCACACAGCTGAACTGAACACTCTATTTGACATCATGCTGAAGGTCAATTGGCATGCGGTTAAGTGGATGGGCAGGTCCATGGACTACAACCTCCAGTCTGAGAGAGCCCGCTGGCTCGACTATGTCGACCTCGAGCCTAAGAGGGACGTGGGCGAGAAGCCTCTAGGTCCTCGCGGGGAGATGTACAAGTCTCTCATAAACATGGAGAACAGTCCCACCACCCTCATGGGTGGGGGCTTGGAGCTGCTGCAGGGTAGAGTTACCTTCTTCAAGGCGGCTAAGGACATCGTCGAGTCCACCACAGTGCCACAGGATGAACCGCAGCAAGCTAGGAGGACGTCCCGCTCCTCCCGCGCCAAGGAAAGGGGCCGCTCTGCTTCTTTTAAGAAGCACTCGTCTTCCTCCAGGGGAGCCTCTGCAGCCAGGGCGCCTGACAGGCCCCGCAGCAAGGCTGTGGTTCCCGAGCGCGCTCAGCCGCGCCGCCCGTCCAAGGATGGCAGGCAGCAGTCTTCATACCGCGGTGGCCGCGGTAGGGGACAGCGCAAATGACACTTTGAAGAGGGGAATTGTGCTGGGGCGGGGGTCCGAGGTGTCTCTCGGTCCCCCTCCCCCCAAACGAGGGCGTTTTTCGGTACCCCGTGTCGGGGAAATGAAAATGTTAATTTTGATGCCTCCTGTGTCGACAATAAACATGTTGAAAGAGCAAAGTCTGTCTCTGTCCAACTCTCTCGCACTAGCACAGACGACCCCATCGTGCATGCCTCCTGTAGTAATGATGAAGTCCTGTCAGGACTCGATAATCAATCACAGGTTTTATCAGAATCCAATAATGTTAATGTCAAACAATTATGTGGTTCCTCAAGCGCGCGAGTGGGATATCCCTCGCGTCGACAATATGAATCCTTTATGCATGCCTCCTGTAAGAATGATGGAGTCCCGTCAGGACTCTTTAATCAGTCAGAGGTTTTATCAGCAACCAGTAATGTTAACGTCAAACAATTATATGGTTCCTCATGCGCGCGAGTGGATTTTCCCTTGCGTGAGCGATGCTATGAATTTAACCTTGAGTCAGAAATTCTGTCGGCCTACTATGAGCCCGGGTCAAGGGACAAGCATAAAGGCCTTAGAGCAGGTATTAAACGTAAAAGTTCCTCTCCTGTCAGGGGAGAATGCTTTAGTTGTGGGCGAGTCTGTTTATCAGTCGAATCGCTTTGCTCTTCCTGTCGCTCTATCGAGCGAAAACCGAACGCTTCCGGTTTCACCGGATACGGATTCGCTAGCTCCCCGCTTCCGGTCCGGCCGCAAAAGAGCTCCGCTAGTCAAGCGGTACAATCAGAAGGTGTTCCCACCTTGCGGCCTATTGAACCCCCGCGCTCCGCATCCGGGTGTTCCGGATACGGATACGCAGGTTCCCCACTTCCGGTCCCGCCGCAAAATAGCTCCGCTAATCAAGCGGTACAACCAGAAGGTGTTTCCGCCATGCGGCCTATTGAACCCTTGCGCTCCGCATCCGGTCGTTCCGGATACGGATACGCAGGTTCCCCACTTCCGGTCCGACCGCCAAAAAGCTCCGCCGTCACGGAAGCACAGTGGTGGGGTTTCTCTCGCTCAAAACACGCTAGCACGCTGTGCGCGCCAGTGGAAGTTATGCAACCCGAGCCATTGGGTATTTCGAACGATAACCAGGGGTTACAGGTTACAGTTCGCAGATATACCCCCGCTTTCGAGCAGGGTTATTCATACCAGAGCACGTGGTTTAAAAGCAAGTCTTTTGAGAGAAGAGATCAGCTCATTGCTAAGCAAGGGTGCTATAGTGGAGCTGGACAGGACCCAATCCCGCATGGGATTTTGGAGCCGTTATTTCCTGGTGCCCAAAAAGGGGGGGGGGCTACGTCCCATCCTGGACCTAAAGGCACTAAACGTGTACCTGAAGAAGTACGTTTTCAGGATGCTAACAGTACCCACCATGTTACGGTCGGTCAGGCAAGGGGATTTCCACTGTTCAGTGGATCTGAAGGATGCTTATCAGCACGTCCAGATTTATCCCCCACACAGGAAATTCCTTCGGTTCGCCTTCGAGGGTCGCCTGTACGAGTATACAGTACTCCCTTTCGGTCTGTCACTGAGCCCGAGGGTTTTCGTGAAAGTGACCGAAGCAGCCATCGCCCCGCTGAGACAGCAGGGCGTCAGGTTGGCGACGTACATCGACGATTGGATGATTTCAGCGAGCTCCGCCCACGAAGTGGCGCGTCACACACAAGTGGTTTTGGCTCACCTGAAGGCCTTAGGTTTCATAGTCAACCACGGCAAGAGCATGCTGACTCCAGCAAGTCGTCTTACATTCATTGGGGTCCTTCTGGACTCATCCGACATGTCGGCCCGTCTCTCAGAGGAGAGGGTGGACAGGTTTCGGGAATGTCTCGACTCCTTTCAAGTGGGCCAGGAGGTCACTTACAGGAGTTGCATGGTACTGACGGGAATGATGGCTTCCGCAGTACATCTGTTGCGTTTGGGCAGGTTTCATATGAGACCTTTTCAAAGATGGATGTTATCCCTCGGGATCCCGCCCTCCTTGAAGTACAAGAAGGTTACGGTTTCCCCTTCCTGCGCGATCGCCCTGTCTCCGTGGCTGGTGGAGGGGTTCCTCACCAGCGGAGTCTCGATTGGCGAGGTGGTTTCCCACAAGTCGATCACGACAGACGCCAGTCTCAGTGGATGGGGAGCCACTTTCGAGGGGCGCACAGCGCAGGGGCTTTGGCCTCTGGAGATGAGGGGTCGTCACATCAACTATTTGGAGTTGATGGCTATACTCCTGGCGCTCAAGCATTTCGAGCCTTGGATTTGGCATTGTCACGTCCTGGTCAGGACAGACAATACGACGGCCATGTTTTATGTCAACAAACAGGGGGGCCTGTCGTCGTTGCCACTGGACCGTCTGGCTCGAGAATTGACGGTTTGGTGCTTGTCGCGCCTCAAGTCGATCAGGGCCTCACACGTCCCAGGTCTCCTCAACAGCGGAGCAGATCTCCTGTCCAGGGGAGGTCCTCGCTACGAGGATTGGTCTCTCCACCCCAGGGTGGTGAGCCAGATTTTTCGCAAGTTTGGTCAGCCAGTGGCGGACCTGTTTGCGTCAGCGGAGAATACGAAGTGTCCGTTGTTCTTCGCGGTGAAGGGCAGTCCTCCCTTGGGGTTGGACGCCTTAGCGCACACGTGGCCGAGAGGTCTACTGTACGCGTTTCCCCCCTTCGACTTAATCCGACCCACTCTGGAGAGAGTCAGGAGGTTCGGTCTGGAGATGCTCCTGGTGGCTCCCTACAAGGGCACGTGGAGATCGGCGATCGCCCCTCTCCTTTGCGAACCGGGTTGGCAGCTGCCTCAGTGCAGGGACCTGTTGAGTCAGGCCAGGGGGGAGATCTTCCACCAAGACCTGCAGGTCCTAGACCTGTGGGTTTGGCACGTGAAAGGTTAAACCTGCTGGCAGCCGGTTTTTCTTCTGAGGTGGTTGATACCATTCAGAGTGCTAAGGCGCCCTCTACGAGGGCGTCTTATGATGGAAGGTGGAATGCCTTTGAGGACTGGTGTGAGTCGCGTGTTCCACCTGTGGTGGCTCATGTGGCGTCAGCCCAGGAAATTCTGGAATTTATGCAGAACCGCTTGAGAAGTGGTCTAGCATTTTCTACCCTTAGGGGGTATTTGGCGGCTATTAATGCCTGTCACCTGGGGGTGGCGGGCAAGGCACCTTCTAAAGTCCCGGAGGTCATCAAGTTCATGCAAGGAGTTGAACGTTTGAGGCCGGTGACTAGGTCTTTGTTCCCAGTTTGGGATCTGCAGGTGGTTCTAGGGGGCCTATGTCGGGCTCCCTTTGAGCCGCTTGTAGGGATGCCTTTGAAACTTTTGAGTTTCAAGACGGCTCTTTTGCTGGCTTTGGCCACGGCTAAAAGAGTTGGTGACCTGCAAGCTCTCTCGGTGTCTGCGGAGTGCATGCAGTTTATGAACAATGATCTCAAGGTGTTGCTCAAGCCTCATCTTAAGTTTGTTCCTAAGAACATGATGGTTCCTAAGGAGCCTGTTGTTCTTCTGGCTTTTCATCCTCCTCCGTTTGTCTCGGTGGAGGATGAACGGCTGAATTGCCTTTGTCCTGTCAGGGCATTGAAGGCCTACTGTGACAGGACTGCTGGTTCTAGAGCTTCTTCTCAGCTCTTTGTAGAAATGGGCAATGTTCTTGTCAGAAAGCCGGTGTCTAGACCCACTCTTTCGAGGTGGATTGTGGATGCTATTAGGCTGGCTTACTCTAGTGCGGGTGTGGAAGTGCCGGCGGCACTTAAAGCCCATAGCACTAGAGGTGTGGCTACTTCGTGGGCACTGGCAAAGGGAGTCTCCGTTCAGGAGATTTGTGTTTCGGCGAATTGGTCTTCGCCTTCTACCTTTGCAGCCTACTATCACCTGGATATCGAATCCTCTTCGCTAGCGCATTCGGTTCTGGGTGCAGTTGCCTCCTCTACGTCATAGAGGAGTCGGATCTTCCCCTCCCACAGGTGGGCATGTAGCCACCTGGGGTACTTTGGGGGGACCCTGTGTTTTCCTTATATAGTGTGTCTTACTTATAAGGCGGACTTGTCCTTTTCATTTAGTTGAATGAGGCGGACTTCGGTCTGTCAGGGTCTCTCTTTATTTTCTCATGCCTTCACACCCAGGTCCGGTGGGCCTGGGACCTTCTGGGTGATGGGTCACGCCCGTTGGGGCTGTGCTCACCCGTATGAGGGGTGTGTGGGGGTATGAGAGTAGGTTGTGGCTTAGAGGGGAGTTTAAGAATCCCAAGTGGGAGGTCATCCTGGAATATTGACAGTAAACGGTAGGTTCCGTACGGAACCATTGTTTACTTAGATATGGAAGGATGACCTCCCACGTAATGCCCCTCTGTTTCACTGAATGTGGCAGAGAGTGGTATTAAGAGGATGTTACTTCCGCCTCCGGGGGCTTATATAGCCTGGAGGCGGGTCACTCCGGTTTGAGTGACAGGCCCTTCCTACCTACGTTAGTACGGGAGCTGAAGTAGTTTCTCTGAATGATCGCCAGGGGGCGTCATTACCCAAGTGGGAGGTCATCCTTCCATATCTAAGTAAACAATGGTTCCGTACGGAACCTACCGTTGTGTTTGATTACTAGTTCGTAGTGCTCCTATTCTGACTGTTTCTTTGGTTAGCAAGTAGCACTAGCAAGCAACAGGTTAGCCACTAGCCAGCCAGGCACACATAACAACACTATGTCATGTGTTGGTCGGTGAACCAATCGCTGAACAGTGCCTCATTTCGGCAACGCCCATCCCTGCAAAGGCTGTGGGCGGAACTGACTTCAGACTGAATAATGAAGTGAAACGAAATGTCAATTCAGGCTGAGTGTCAGGCTAATAGACACATAGGTTTTTCAAAAAATATTAGAAGGATTTGAAATATTCAAAGACATGCTATTTCTCTATAGTTAAAGCACAAAATAATGCGTTCTCAGTCTGAGTGGGTTAAACCCCTCCTCCTATGAAGAACATTCATGGGGGGCCCGCAGTGAATCCTTGTACCCAGGGCCCAGAGTTTGGTGTGACGTCCCTGCAGAGACCTACTACTGCTCTTTGATTTGTGTGGAGAATCTACAGTGGAGCTATCAGATACCTGGCCATAATTAAAGCTGTCAGTAGGGAGGCCAGCTAGTCTTTGAGAAAGACATGGCTGGGCAACTGAAGCAAAACCGATTCTGCGTGTAGCTTTACAGTGCTTGACCAGGCATGAAATGAAATAAGTAATTTGATGTTGACATCAGAAATTGAAATGATACCTACTGATTTTTAGTCAAGCTGCACTGGAGTTGCTCTGTGTGTGGAGCTAAACCAAGACAAATGATAGTTAAATAGGAGAATTTGCAACATGCATAGTGCCAGGTGATTGATGCTCACAGCTGTTTCTGCCGCAGAGAAGGAAGAAAAGCTTTCAATTTGTCATCAGTTATGCCATGGTTAGTCATAGCCAATTGCCTAAAAGTGATACAGTATTGCCATCGAACACTTGAGGAATCGAGCGGAACATAATTGCAGTCCACACTTGATGTATTAGCTTCATTGTGGTTTTTCTGTGAAAGGAAAAGCACAGTATGCTGTGTAAACAAATTAAAGTGAAACTTTATAATAATTGGTTGCTTACGCCATTCACCTCATTGTCAAACTGTTTAACTTCCACTAAATTGAGTGTCACCACAATTGTGAACTCACATTTCACACAGACAAATTATGTTTTAATAATTACAAAATTGTCATATTACAGTACATCCTAAAAGAAATTAAGAATTGCACACATGTTTTTTTGTAAATACCTGTAATGCCATTAACTACTAATCAGCTTACTCTGTTCAAATATTACTGCAGATGGAAAACCTGCCAGAAATGAACTCCTGTTAGTACATCAGGCAATATCATCATTTTGATCCCTTTTGTCGAAACATAGTCTCAATTTCCACATTCATAAGCTCAATTTGTGTTTTTGAAAATGTGAAGTTCTATGAAGCTTAATCCGCCCACTCTCATTGTTCATGAGTAGGATCTTCTCCTGAACTGGCCTCCAGTCTGTTTGCCTTGGAGGGGACCAGATGACTGCCGCACCAGCTGCCCCTACTGTATACTGTCTGGCATAGCCGCCCCCGTATAGGAGACCTTGTCTTCAGTAGAGCTGCTGAAAGCTAGGCTTAAAAAAAATAACATACTTTTTTACTTTTCACAGTGTCCTAGACGAGAGGGAAAAATAATCCCCACAGGTTCCTTGAACAAGACCCCTCAAGCTCTCCTGTAAAAACCCACTTCACACATGATCTGAAGTGCAAGGTATCATGCCCCCCTCCCCCAGACTAAAGCGAGGAAAGGCTGAAAGGATGTAGAAGGACAGAGGGAAAGATGGATTGTTGTATACTGTCTACCTTCGTGACTTGAACTTGTGCTTCATAGGAACTTTGTTTAGACATAACATCTTATTCTTTGTTGCATATATATTGTAATACAATATTCCGGTGCATGATTCTGGCATATTATCTGTTCATGCAGACAGAGACACACATTACTGACAAAGAGGAATGGGTATTTTATATTGAATTGTACCAGGGAGCAGTTTGAAATGGAGGTTAGCTATGGCTCCAACAACCACTCGTCGGTCCAACGTTCCCCTAATGATATCCACTGCAGGCGTTCCCCTCCCCCTGTGACTCTCCTCTGATGAAGCAGATAAGCCCAGTTTTCTGGCCTGGCCCTGCCGGAGAGGGAGAGAGAGGCCACAGGAGGTCAGGCCCTGGCAGTCTTTCCCTCTCACCCCCATCGCTCTGTTTTACCCTCTCTCCATCCTCACTCCATCCTGCCAGCTCATTAAGGTCTACAAATGGCACATCAGCCTGACTGTGTTTGCCTCAACCCCAAACCCCAGCTAAATTGGCAGGCTTAGCCGTATTTGCTCTGAAGCTCTGGGTTCCCTTTTGGGTTTGTTTGAAGCCGACATGGCAGACCCCCTCCCCCCCCTCCACCGTCTTCCAAACCCCTTCCTCCTCTCAGTCTGGGTGGCAGGCGTTCAGGCAGGCAGCAGTCCTGTGCAGGGGGAGTCTGCTGGATCATGAAGCTTGGGATGAATCACTTGCGTTTAGTCTCTGCGGTAAAGGGTGAAATGCCATCATTACTCGGCTGCCTATCAAATAAATTGGCAATTACGGGGCCTCGGATTGCGAGTAAACAGCACGTTACTGCTTTTCTCCCACCCAAGGCACTTGATGAGAGGCGGGTGCAATAGAGAGAGAGGCCCAGGAGTACTAGGTCAGAGCCCGCCAGTCAGCCCTAGCCTGCCTGATGAGATACAAGCTGGAGAAGGCTGTAATGAATCTACCCCCCATATTTTGGTGGCCATGTTTATATTCGGCCAAAGCCTTCTATTCCGTCTCACACTGGCCCTGGCTGTTGAATGAAGTCGTCTGTTGTTGTTTTTTGGGGGGAAGTAGTCATAGAGGACTGACATGACGCAGTGCTACCTTTTGGATGCACTGTCTTTATAGGGAATGCTATTTCATACAGTATACAGTGCTTGAGTAACAGCATGCAAGATATGCATTTCTGTGATATGGAACTGCTTTTAACAAGGCGTTTTGACAGCAAAGAGCCCACAATGGCATTAATACTTTGATGACAGTCCATTCATTCTGTTGGCAGCCTAAAAGTATATTGGTTGTAACATTGTTATTGATACTACCAGCTTAGTGGAGTTATTTGAGACAGTCCTTCCCGACAGAAATGCGAAAATTGGGGGTCCTGAAATCCATCCTCGTGTGTCCTGACTCCTCTCACATGGGAAGGTTCTTTTGCGGTGAGGTCTTTTAAAGTTGCATTCTAATGAAACATCTGGAAGTGATATCGTGAAAAAAGTCAAGCCCATCATCTTTCCATGCTTTTGAAGCGGTTTCAGCCAGAACGGAGCTAAAGTCTCCCTCATGGCCAGTAAAACTGAACTCCGTTATTACTGGCTCTCTGATTAAAACATGACAGTCTATCTGGAATGGTGAACGCATGTGGGGAACCCATCTCAAATGCTCGGTTTACAGCTTTGGGAAACTGATTAATGACATAAAATATAGCTGTGGTTTTGTAAATCAATGTTATGATTAAACATTCACTCGAACCCATGAAAAGACTGAACCTAATGATGTTTTGTTTTGAACTTGGGCAGCTACACCATGTCTTTTCCATAAGCCTCAGTGTCTTGACAAGAATCTGGTTGTCCCATTGAACCGCTTATTAATGTGGCCAGGCCTGGTTCGCATAACACCATGTCCATCCCACCTCAGTACACTCTTCCAATTATTTCCTGACACTCTGATGTAAATGAGGTCGCAGTCTCCCTACATGTCCAGATATGCCAGCCAATTTACTCCGACATAGAACTTGTAATTGCTTGCATCAATTATCCAGTATGAGATTCTCTCTCTCTCTCTCTCTCTCTCTCTCTCTCTCTCTCTCTCTCTCTCTCTCTCAATGATTTGAAATGAAATGTTCTTTATTAGAGACAAGCATCTAGATATGGGAGTCAGAATGTTGTACCTATAATTAGCTCATTATCATAGGATCGTATTCCTTGCCCAGTCCAGGGTTTTAGTCCCAACCACCAGTGGTGGAACGTTACTTAAGTAAAAGTATCAATACTGCAATTTAGAAATACTCTGTTACAAGTAAAAGTCAGGAATACCAATACAAAAGTATTCGTATCAAAGTGTACTTAAAGTACAAAGGTAGAAAGTACTCTGTATGCAAAATGTCCCATTTCACTAGTTTTTAAATGTAAACAAATATTTGAAAATAGCCGATCTACAAGCTCACAATGCGTTGTGATACGACACGTTGTGAGCTTGTAGATTGGCTATTTTCAAATGGCCAAAATGTATATACTGTAGGGCTGAAGTGGTTAATGTATGGTTTGTAATAATAATCAATCTACAAAGTTTCAAATTAATGTAGTGGAGTAAAAGTACAATATTTCAATCCATTTGGATTACTCAAGTACAAATAACTAAAAAGTGTACTATTAAGTAAATGTACCCACAGTAAATGTAGAGCCACAGTACAGAGGAAGCAAATGCGCAGCGGAGGTCGTGGATTGCTCGACAGCCTTTTTGATTGCTTTATGGCTTCATGATTGCTTTAGGGCTTTATGGCAAGCATGTAAATAATGTGTATTGTAAGCATTGCCTGAAACTCTGAAACTGTCCTCCAGGAGTCAGATAATGCTTTACCAACAGCATAGTGGGAGTCTGGGACTAAAAACTAAAAACTCATCCATTCACCATGCACCCTATATTATGATCATATTAAAGGGTAATGAGCTCACATCCAGCATTCTACATAATTATACTACGTTCAGTTATAGTAACCTTCAGCACATGCACCACCTTCCTGCTTTACAAAGTATTAAAACCGAGGTAAGAAAGAACTAGACCAGGTCAACCTGGTTGTGCCAGACCCCCTGTCTGTCATCATCATTTATGACATCATGCCTTTTGTAGGCATGTCATCATCATGTCATCATCATATATACCCTTTATATAGAAAACCCGGACAGACCGACATTTGCTTATGTAGGCCTACCCATTTCATGGGTCTGGCAAAAACAGGGCAGGTCTGATCCAAAGACAAGATAAACACTAAAATATTTTGTCTTCTCCGTAATGGTTTGGTTTGGTAATAGTTATTCAGAATGACATATGCCTTAAACCAAATACATTACTTGTGCTTCCGCTATTTCTGTTTGAATTGAGATTGAATTGGCCTGCCACATAGGGACACTTAAACTTAATTCATACTTAGGTGTTGAGTTCCGACAAGAACAGATTTTCAAGCTTTTTCTTTTTCTTTTTTTTTCTCACCAATTTTAATTGTCAAGCCAATTCCCTAGGTAGAATCCTCAGGTACAGTTTAACCCAGAGTTGGAGAGGATTGTACAGTTGCATTCCTGCTCATTCATAAACATAGACGTGGTGAAATGAAAAAATACAATTGTCACACTTTTAGAGCTTATCTGTGGTCACAATATTATGGTCATACCTAACAATAGATGCCAATTCATTTATTTCCTTTCTGAATATAAATTAATCTTGGTTTCATTCACCTTTGTGATTCCCATAGCTTTTGAATGTCATTCAAGATGACGTCCAGGCGGTGTATTACTCATTTTAAACTTAATCAGCAAACTAAAATATGTATCTAAAACATTTTAGGTTAGAAGTAAGCAACATAGTAACAAACATGCTTCACACTGGCCCTCTCTCTCTCCCTTGGGCAGAGTGAGCAACAGGCTACTCAAACACTAGCCCTCTGCTGCACAGCTGCAGTGAGTGAGATTCCAGTGTTCCATAGCCTTAGGGGACAGGACCCTCTGATTGGTTGAGACGCTGTTTCAGGATGAAACTTCAAAATAAAATGACCAAAGCCAAATGACCAAACCACTTCTTTAAGTAATATCAGTGCATTTTCTTTTTCTTCTTCTACTGTCCACATATGTTCTTGCGTGCCTTTCAAGAGTTAGGAGATTGTGTCCAAAAAGAACACTTTGGTTCTCATTTCGTATAATCCATTATGCCAGACTATATCAGCAAATACTGTAAGTATCTTGCGAAAAGCCAGGACCTGGGAGACGACTCACTTGAATTAGCCCCGCCTTTGTCTCTAAATCAGATAGATGAATAGGTTGTCTTCCAGGAAGTGGACATATTACGTGGTTATTACCACTCTTGGTATTTCAGATCACGAAACTTTCTCTCTGCCTTCCATCTGCCTTCCATCTTTCTTGCTCCCTCTCTCTCTCTCACTCTCTCTCTCTCTCTCCCTCTCTCTCTCTCTCTCTCTCTCTTTCAGCCGTTGTCTGGTTCAGGTTGTCAGGAACAGATTGTGACACTTTGTGACACAGCAGTCGAGCAGAATTATGCTGCGCCTTCATCGTACTGACATTACCTCAACAGCCCACTGTCCGTCAAGGGGCCGGCCCAGAGGTCCCACCGGATTGCATGTCTCTACATGCACCGAGGGCTGTGCCGGGTTGCCTGTGTGCACTGACAAAGTGTTTGAAGTCACTCTCAGAGCGGCTCTGATCCAGAAATATAATTAGTCTATTAGGGAGCGTAGTGTTATTGTATGTGCAGTGACCTCTGAGCAGCCTTCTAGGTTCCACACCGCATGGCGTCACTAGATTATTTCGGCTAATTATTTACTACACCTTAAGGCTACCTCAGCTCTCATGAGCAGCCACTCCATGGGTCACGCAACCTAAGACAAGCACATTTCGAGGCAATGGATTTCTGTGGTCTTTACCGTACTTCTGTTACCTTATACTTTGTTAAATATTCATCTTTAATTATTGAAATTGATACACAGAGTGAGGTTGGTGGTGTAAATACTGTACTTGGCTGGCGCTGACTAAACTCGTTCCCTCACTGCCGTAGATGATACATCTATTCTCATGGAAGATTAATGTGTTGTATGGGTGGTGTTGAATGTCATTGTTGAAGGTTGAAAGTATTGAACGCCCGAATCCTATCCATATGTTTTCAGGAATGACATAAATAGGCTCAGCCGGAATCCATTTTGACTTACCAAGCGTGAACCAGTGCCAGAGCCACATGATACTTGCCAAGTATTCTGGCTCTGAGGCTTCCAATAACAAATCCTATTCCACTTAATTTCCACTGAAATTGGCCGTGGCCATGTGTTGCCACCCCCCGTCTGCTTACGGCGTGCGGGGCTCAGCTCTTGGCTGCATCTCGTCTCCGTATCCCTGGATTCCAGTATTCACTGCAACCTGACCCCCGCAGCCCCTCATTTTTTAATGTTGTACGGGGTTCTGGCGATGGAGTCTCCCCTCGCTTTGTTCCAGACTATTCAGTGTGGAGGCTGTTCCGGTGGGATAAGTTGAATAAGTGGAGCCTGGAGAAATCTCTACAAAGGTCTCACTCTGATTGGATGCCTGCAGAGCCCAAGGAGAAGAGCAGTGGTTGCCATGGCAATGAGAGCAATGTGAGAACTGCCTATACGGAGGAGAATGGGGGAAATGTTGGATTGTTTTTTTTTGGCAATGGGTGGTCTTCATCGAACGGGCAAAACAGTATTACATGCACCTTGTACCCCCCTAGGAGTAGCTGAGCCAGAGTGCATGCTTGTGGGGTTGTACTTGGGCCCAGGCTGGCAGGGAGCCAGGGAAAACACAACCTGGCTCACCAGGACTCCAGCAACCCCCCCCCCACAATGAACATCATTCTTACCTGCTCGCCTGGATCATTTGAAGTCTTAGAAACACAGAAATGACAGAAATCGTCAATGAATTTCATATGAACTCAGGGAATGCAGAAGGAAATATTTCTTTTTTTGTGCCTGCCTCCGTCTCTTTCAAGCAGACCCTAAAGCTCTCACCATATGAACGGCAGACGACATAAAAACTGCAAGATTCCTTATTCTTGCCTTGCATCCCATTATACACGTATAAGAGAGTAATATTATTGGGGTTTGACTCCTCAACAGTGCAGTTACAAGAGAGAGAGAGAAATATATATGTATCAAATAATAGTAAAAATGTTATACAGTAGAAATTGCATTAAGTAAAGTGCATTTTTAGGTGCTGCGTGCATAGGTCCTTTATTGCGATCGAAGCTCGCAGTTTACTATCAGAACCGTCACAGCTTGTCCATGGATGGGTAACGTCTGACACTGTGGTTCCCCTGACACATCACTGTGACATCACAGGTGGCATCACAGTAATGTCAGATACTCAGAGCAGGGATCTCCATATACTGTATGGGCTTAAACAGGTGACATCACAGTGATGTCAGATACTCAGAGCAGGGATCTCCATATATGGGCATAAAAGGGATTCTGTTTTAGGATCTCCATATATGGGCATAAAAGGGATTGTATCCCAGATGATGCCCTGATAGGATAACCACACTAACAGAATCCATATATCGCCAAGACAGATGGCCAAGACAGATGGCGCGACCTCGCCCTTTAGGGTGAGGTTGCATTTCACCCTTAGGTATCTTACTTGTATATATACTCCCTATACACCCACAGACGTGGGTGTATAAGGAGTAGATAAGTGGGCTCAGGACACAGCCATGGGGGGCTTCTTTGTCGAGGGGTAGAGGCGCAGAGGGGTTGGTGCCCATTCTCATCACCCGGCAGCAACCCAACAGGAGGCTGGGGTTGAAAGTCCAAGGTCCCTGAGCTTGGTGTCGAGTCTGGAAGGGTCTATGGTGTTGAATGCTCATGCTTTGACTGAGCTCAAGTCTACAAAGAGCATTCTCACATACAGTAAGAGTTCCTTTTCTCCAAGTGGGTGAAGGTGGTGTGTAGTGCTCTGGCTATTGCATTGTTTGTGGATCTATTTGGCTTGTAAACAAATTGCTAATGGATCAGGAAGGGCAGTGACATGCTTCTCAATGCAGTTGCCAAGGTTTGCTCACATTGGGAGTGAGCAATCTTCTGTAACATATGAGTGTGTGTGTGTGTGTGTGTGTGTGTGTGTGTGTGTGTGTGTGTGTGTGTGTGTGTGTGTGTGTGTGTGTGTGTGTGTGTGTGTGTGTGTGTGTGTGTGTGTGTGTGTGTGTGTGTGTGTTTAGCTGCAGGACATTACAGTGTGGGAGTGTGGGGGTGTGGGGTGTCTGTTTGCATATACAGTATATATTTATGTCTGTGTGTCCATGTAGTGAAGTTTGGTTAAGGTTAGGAGCAAAGGGCCTCTGAATGTTGTGTGTATTGGTTGGGATGTTCCCCTGGAAGGCCAGCTAGTTCATGACCCATGACTCTGCTAGGCCATATCTTCGGGCCAAACATAGCAGTATAATATATATCTTCTCTTATATATATGCATACTGTGGTAATCTCTGTGCAGTTCTCTATCAGAGAGTACATTCTTGGCTGCAGGCTGGTCTCCCGTTAGTGTTCTGAAATAACAGGCATGATCAAGACCTGAGCTGTACTTTCCAACTCTGTCTGGATGATGTCTTAAGGCAACTTATCAATGGGTAGTTGCCAACGATGTGAAAGAAAACATGAAAATACACTTCCGAAATATGTATTGCACATCCCTAAAGAACTTAAGGAACAAACGATGAAATTGAACTTTTAAAGCTTCCAAGTGAAAATCTGGGTCATGGGGTAGACATGTGGAGTTTTTATTTCTCGGTTTCCATTCGCTTAAATGTGTCAAAAAGAAAGGTTGCAAACTACAGGGTGGAAGGTTCTGTGAAAGTGCCATCTCTAAAGGGCATTTGTTTGAGCATACTGAGGCTCTACTGTACTCTATCATGCTCTTTCTGGCTTTATTGTTATATAGCCTGACTATACATGCTTTTAGAGAAGCATACTGTAACTAGAAAATAAGTTGTATAAGTGAGTGGTAAAGGCTTTTAGATGCCTTTTTGATGTGTGGGTTAGGGCTATATTTACAAAGCAGGGTTCAGTGATGAAAAGCTTAAAGAAAATGTCCATTTGTCCCAATTTCCAATTTTAAATTACAACTAAACACTACAGTATACGTCACTTTACTTAGTGTGCCGCCGTATAAAGGTTAAAAATCATAGGCTGATGGTTTAGCTTAAGGGCTGATTGATTGAATACTATATTAACAAGATTGTTAGCTGTAGGCCTACACGTAATACAGTCAAAATATGTGCAAAAAAGAAAACATATAAAGTCCCAGGGGCTTGTTTCCATTGTGGTCCATGTACCCTTTAGTGCCTCAGACATGAAAGGGTTAAGTTGCACAGAGCGCCGGCATTTTCTTTCATTAGCGTCCACTCTTATTTTGAAGGACCGGAAGGAGATTGCTCTGACTTTTCTTCATTTTACTTTCTTCAAGATTCACCCGGAACTCTTTCCTACTAGTTGTAAACAGAGCTGGAAGATGGCTGCCTTCATGCTTGTGCTATTTTAGCGAGTAAACATGCCAGCCTTGCCATCAAAAGTCTTTTTTCGAGTAAATGAAGTGCAAAGACGTCAAGATCCATTGTTTTCTATGGCACTTTGCGTGCACGTGGACGTGCGATATAAACAAATTGCGGACATCAGCCGTGCCAGATGGATAGCCGGACCGAAGGTAAGCCCGTGCCAGCTTTACTGTATATACAATATGTAATATGTATTGCGCGTATACGCGGGATCAGCACTCCGGACACCGTTTAATATTTTGTGAGTATACGCAGGATCAGCATTTAATGAGTTTTAATTGCATTATTAGTATTAGTGTTTTTTGTACTACTCCTACTATCACCTCCTGTTAAGTGCAATACATTTATTTATTTTGTTTATTTACCCATTTCCAAAGATTGTATTGCACATGGTTTCTATCTTTAGTTAAATATGTTTTGAATTCGTTATTCACTGTAATGCACCAACCTCACCGAAACATGTGCAAGCACTCCTGGCAAGTACTATAATTCTGATTATGATTCTGACCCTGATATACCAGGCAGAAAACAATAGGCAGGCCAGTATTTTGTTTTCTGTTCGGCACAACAATAATCTATGCTTTGGAGAAATGTTCCACAACATGCTTAAACACTGAAACCCCTGCTTGTGGCTATATTGTTTCGTGCTGTTTTTGTTCTACATTTTCCCACTGCAGCCTCTGTATGATTGAGTTAAAGAATGTGCATGAGGAAAGACAGGGAATAAGAGACAAACAAAGATGATGGCGAGGCATGGAAAATCAGATTTGCTAGCCATAGCATTACACCAAGAATGTCATGGAGTGATTTCAGGCTTATGATCTTAATGTTTTGCATGTGTTTAGAATTGAGCCCATGCTTTTCTTTCTGACAAGCTACATTTTTACAAGGCTGTCTGTGTGTATTAGGACAGTTTTTTCTCCTTCTCTTGTGCTGCAGAGAAGGGCATGTTCTGTCTTATTCAGGCCTTTGCGTCTGACAGGATTACTGTGAGGCATTGGATGTCACATCACTTCTATTTCAGAAGCCAGTGCAATTTCCCCTAAACCACAAGGCAACAGCCCCAAATAATAAATAGATAGATGGACAGGCACACAAAACAGATAGAGATAGAGAGATAGTGCCTCTGGAATTACAGTTGCCAAAGATTATTCCGGAGACATTATTTCCCTGAAGTCGTGGGCTTACGTCAAATTTGGAAGCGAAATTAAATTGCCAGCAGCGACAAATCAGACATGGTAGGAGTTCATGAGTAGAAAAATAACATTTTCATTTGTTTCTGCTCCCATGGGGGAAACACACAAGGTTTCAGTAAATAGAGGCAGCTAGGAGAAATTATTATTATTATTTTTATCCATCTGCAATCTAGATGTCAGGCCCCGGGAATCTGCTGTTGTCTTTGAGGTATTCTAGGTTTAGCTGTGGTCTTACCTGCAATTGACTTTGTCTCTGTTTGTTTCGCATTTGCGCCAGAGATTTTGTTTAGTACTGTATTCATTTTTTATTCTTTTTGTCCATGCTTTGTTAAGAGCAGCCCGTGGAAATAACATCTTAGTTCCCAGGCTCATTGTTTAGATGGAGTTTTGCCATGAACTGAAATGACAAAGCCAATCCTGGCCCCCTGATATGTCATCTAACAATGCTACAGCTAGTGACACTGATACCGTCTGTTGCACTACAGTATATTGTTATTATTTTTCAACTGCAGTAAAAGATGTATCAGCTGAGTTGCATTATTTTCCATGGGACTGGTATTAACAATTAAGTGTTCAGTGGGTGGCTTGTCTTTCTTTTCCAACTCAATTGCAGTACTGTATGTCTCTATATCCTTGTGTCTGTGTTTTGAAGAGTGCTTTGCCTGAGGTAGAAATGTGTCACAAGCCACTCTAGTCTGCGTTTGTGGCATCATTACTTCTTAACTTGCCAAAGGCTTTGGACCCAAAGCCCCTCATTGTTGTCAGTGTTATTAATTGATATCTCAGTATTTTCATATCAATAATACTATGCTTCAGTGCATGTCTGAGAGCAGACGCAACCTGCACTCATGCATGCACAGTAGATGTAGCCTGGGGCCAACCTATATACAATGCAGCTAACTAGTAACATGTTTTAACCATAGGTTTTAACATGTGTGGGGATGAAGTCTAGCTCCAGCTAGGCTACAGTAGATGGTCAATGTGTATCCACTTCATTATCTATTTTTAAAGATTATATTGAGGTTTGCTTTGATTACTTTGACTTCTGTAAACAGCAAATCAAAATATAAGTACATAATGACGTGTGATCAGTGAGTGGATGTATCCCTATGTATTTGGCCCTCTACTGGAGCTTATTTATGTGGCACATTCCATTCTATGATTAATCTCTAGGAGCGAAGCTTTGATCCGGAGCTGTCAACAGCGATGTACTCCCAGGTGATTACGCCTGCTTCCTGTCATCCAGTACCATCGGACACAAAGGACTCGTCACACAGCCCATTCCCATCATGGTCGATATTGACACAGAAATTGAATAACTGTACGCAATAGGGAGGATTAGTGTTTCCCAAGAGGGATGTGTCTCACCATCCATCCATCCGCCAACCCCACCCCCAACCCACCACCCTCCAATTCACGCTTGATGAGACATGCTGAGCTCTCTGAGCGACTCGATTCATACAGGCAAATCCCATCTCTGACTGAACAATGTGTAAATAGAAAAGAGGAATGGCGATTAATCTGCCGGCCGTCTTTGGTCTCGGCGTTGAAAACGGGGGGTGAAATTGTGCTTTTGGTAGGGTTTTTCTTTTCTTTTTTTTTTTAAACCGCTCCATGTTAATCGGAAATTTGCCCCGCTCTTCATTACGCACATACATCAGTCAACCCTGCCATAATATATTACAGAGCCAGCCATCCAGATCATTTCTAGAACAAACAGACGAAACATGTATGGAAATTTGTCTCCTTAGCATCCACGATTTCTCCTTATGAGGGTTGCAGTGAAATGCGAGCTTCTAAGCAATTAGACCTGCCTTGAATGCTTATGTTTTGTTGTTATTACTAATCACATTGGCTTAGACAGCTGAGAGGAAAACAAAAATAACTTTAGGGAAGGAAGTTAAGATATCATTATAGTAACCACAAGTAATATGGCAACTTAATGCAATGCCTTATAAGACACTTTACTGTAGCTTATACTGTCAGGCTCAACATACAGAACTAATTATTCTTTACTTGTCTATAAAACAACGATATACTGTATAACCACAGTCGAGGTTTTTGTTGCCAAAGATGCTTAGGCCTATACATGAACTTATATTTCTACATATCTGTCAAAAGGATAAAACTAAACAAAATCCCAAGAACCTATTTACATTGTGGTCCTTTGAATCCAAACTGTGTGTGTAAAATGAGTGCCATGTTGTTGTTGTTTAATCTGCTAGGTACAAAGTATGTGGAGCTCCCTTTGGTGTACTAGCTGTGTACAGTATAGTATACTACATCACTAACCATAAAAAAGTAATTGACTATAGATATTTTGGTACCACCTTGTTTACAATCCTGTGGACCATACACATTTTAATATGTGACACTCTCTCCTCCACTCTGAGCCACTTGATGCTAATAAAATGAGCAGGGAGATGATGTGTTCTGGGGAGGAGCTTAAGGATCAACCTTAATCAGGGCTCATCGCCATGTTGGCTTGTGGTGGACATACAACGTGAGCCAACAATAATACTACCAGAAACACAAAAAGAGATAGCTCTGAATGACCATAACAGGTCTGTAACTCTTAGAGTGTACAAATGGAGCAAAATGGACCTGTGAGGGTCCATTTTATGTTTTTTTAGAATAAAAATTTAAAAACTTTTTTTCGGCCAATCACAGTGTGTCTTTTATTCGGTCAATCCATAGACTGTAAAAAATCACACCCGTGTGAACTGAGCGGTGGTCGTGGAGGCTGCGCAACAGCAAAACAAATATATAATAATAATAATAATTATAATAAAAAAGATTTAAAAAAGATTTAAAAAAATAATAATAATAAGGGTAATAATAATAAATAATAATATGGGGGGGGGGGGGGGGGGGGGGGTGCTTGCTTGCGTGTGAGAGAGAGAGCCATCCATCCATCCATGTCACTCAGGCCACCACTGGTATTGCAGTTGATACTCAGGGCAGACTAGACTCAACAGCACCTCTCTGGTCACCAGGGGTACTTAGGCTACATACGGACCCACATACATAGACGGATACACACACGGCCACGCTATGGAGACGGTGTGACCACCGCTCAAAAATATACACCATAGAACCCATTGGTTTCTATGCTGCGAAAATGAAGCTTTTTTGCCCTTGTATGGGTGTCGCCATCATTGTTTTAATGTGGGTACCAGGAATGCTATTGGCTGCCAATGGTCACATGCAACCGCAGGGATACATGGGACATTGTCTTGAGCTTACCGAAAATAAAGCACACAAAGAAGAACCATCACGAGCCTATGATCACAAGCCCCTCCTACAGTATACCCTGCTTTAACATCAATTATAACACAAATTGGACCATATTTTCACAAAACAAATATCATGGTGATATAAAAACAAGGCTTTAAACAAGTGACAGGAACCATAAAGTATTTATGACAATGTTTATTAAGGTAATAAAATCAAATATAAAAGTTCGGGAGAAATGAATGGAATCCTATGGAGAACATGTTGCTTTTGGTACCAGAACAGCGCAACTAGCGGTCAATCATTTGCTTCATTTAAGTGCTTAAATGTTTTTCCTTGTGGGCTCGCTTTAGCAATATGTGTAATGAAGAGTTGATAATAACACTGTAGTAGAAAATAACTGAAAAATTCAGAAATTAGCTTCTACGACTAAATATAAGCCTAGTCTTTCTCATGTTTCATATACTATAAATACCAAACTTTGCATGACAAATGTATTGCATATTTGCACATACAAGCCATTCATATTTATATTCATCAAGCCCGTTGCACTGTAACTGACCGTGTGGTCTTGTATGGGTGTAAAACCTTTGGTAAACTAATTAGACAATTGGCTCTGACCCATTTAAAGAGAGTCATCCTGGCAGTGTTTGGGCCACAGTGAGAGGTCATGGGGCAGCACTCAGGCCACACAGGACAGGGGATTGGATGGGATTAACCTTGGCCTGCACCTTTGGCCCTGGGCCCAGCCAGCCCCAGGAAGAGTGGAATTAGCCAAGCCAGGCAGGGCCATCTGATTCCAAGCCCTCATCCAATTACTGCCTTATCTCCTGGCCAAATGAGATCAATGCGTGGAGGGCATGGAGACCTGGCAGGCTGGCGAAGGTGCGATAATCAGGAGGAGGGAGCATGGCTCTTAACTCCCCCGTGTCCCTGAAAGCGCCAGAGCATGTGTTAGCAGCTCCTCTTGCTGCCATCAGCTCATGGTGCCTGCTGGAGCCTGACCTACTCTTTGGATGAGGACAACCTGGTGTAATATATTCAGGCTTCTATGCTTTTTGTCCTCAAGTGCAGCACTTAGGAGGACGGATATTGTGCATAATTACAGTTTTGCCTCTTATCCTCAATGAATTTACCCTGCAAATTCCAGCGGCTAAAAGGTAGTACGGGGGGGGGGGAAAAGGAGCATAATTGCTTTTTATCTGTAACGCTTATGAAAGGCACTTTTAAGCATTGCGCACTGGCTAAGAGCAGCCCTCAGCGGCTAATGTAGTCCACTGTTCATTTTCTTGTCAATTAGGGGGAAAAACAAATGTTTGACGTTTGGAGTTGTAATTAGGAAAATAATTAACCTCTGTGTGCACCATAAAAGCAGACAATTTAGTTCTCTACCTGTTCTTACTTAAATGGAATGATGTTTTTCTGTTTGAGTTTCTGGCAGAAATAGATTACTTTGATTAGACGGGTTAAGCATTTCTATTTCAAATAAAAATAACGTATCCCTGTTTTACTTTGTAAATCAACTAATTACTTTTCTCTCAACAGTATACTTAAAAAAACCAAAACAGATACATACTCAGAAATGTTATGTAAATGTTCGCTTTATCATTAATTTTGATGTACTGCAGTACCAGTGACAATTATAGGTACTCAAGGGAATTGTCGCCAACATTTCATTGGACTGGAAGCTTAGAGAAGGTCTGTGCCGGTAGAGTTGATGTTTCATTGAAGTGCCTCATATTTATTCCTGACACCTCTTGCCCTGCCAGTGTTTGTACGGCACCACTGGTGTGTCCCACAGCCATCTGGAGGAATGTCCTGTGCCCACAGTATGACAGAAGAGGGACCCATTTAGGTGGATTTATAGGTGGCAATTTCATCACATGTTTAGAGTTGTGGTCATGCTTTTCTTTCCGCCAGAGAGTAATAGGCACACCTTAAAGAGTGTCTGACCACGGCTGTATGTACATCCACTATCTCTCTCTCCGTCTTCCTCTGTCCCTAACTAACCCCCCCCCCCCCCTCCCACACACAACACACACACACACACACACACACACACACACACACACACACACACACACACGCACACACACACACACACGCACACGCACACACACACACACACGCCATTTCCTCCCATCCTCGGCCCAGTTAGATTAAAGTCCTCTTAAATTCACCACAGCGGTCTGGGCCTCACAGGGAGAGCTGGCATCACAGGGGCCCTCTGACAATCAGCGCACGGCTAGAAAACACTAATGAGCACGGGGAGGGGAGGCACACAGACAGACAGCACCAGCATTGGGGGAGGATGGCGTGTGTGTGTGTGTGTGTGTGTGTGTGTGTGTGTGTGTGTGAGAGAGGGATTGTTGTTGTTGGGGCTGGGTCCGGCGCAGCACTGACTAGATTAGCTTCCAGGGGGCAGAGCAGCAGTCAGTTTGGGAAAATATCACAGCCCATTAGTTAGGAGCAATGAAATGGAGTCAACTTCTGGGACTCCATTAGGCACGCTGCGCTTAGGCAGACGGCGTCCCTCGGCGTGATGTTGCTATTCTGGAAGGATTGAGCACAGAGATATAATTGGACTGGGGAAATCAAGCAACTTTCAGTGGTCCTGGTGGGGCTCTCAGACAGAAAATGAGAACACAGGCCTTTGTATTCTCTCTCTCCCTGTTAGCTTTTACAGCTTTTTGAAAAACAGCAGAGGAAAGCCAGCCAGCATGCTGGGCCTTTTTTCTTTTCATTTTTATTTCTCTCTGTTTCTCTCAAATCCCCCCCCACCACACACACACACACACACACACACACACACACACACACACACACACACACACACACACACACACACACACACACACACACCACCCCACGCTCACCCTCCCACACATACCCCCCCCCCCCCCTCTCTCTCTCTTTCTGTTATTGGATTTTACACCTCACTTTAAAATGTTCCTTTTTCTTTTTTCTCTTTTCATGTGCTTGGGCTCTGGCTAACCCTAAGCTAAATAATAATATGCATCTATTCATCTGTGTCGTTCTCTGAACATTGATGGGACTGAGGATTGCTTGGCAATAAACATGCTAAGCCTCAGAAGGATGTTTACTGCAGATTGCTGCCAGCCAACTCCACCATTGGGTTGAACTGCATCCACGAAAGTAATGAAAGTCAACTATAATATAATATATCACGTCAGACTGGCATTTTAGCAATTTCTACTTTTTTTTGTCCTTTCTCTACGAACGCTGTCTGCATCGCAGCCTGCAATTTTGGTTTCATAGTGGGGCATCTGAAATGGATAGAGCGGACAGGCCTCACTGCTTCAGGTAATTGATGTGCAGTTTTTAGCACCATCATGGGACGTCTCCATCTTTCCAATTTCTAACAGGTACGGATCAGTTGGTTCGCCCAAAACGCTTGACACACACCGCCCCAAAGAAAGGACATTTTGAGAATTCTCAGGTTAATATCCTTGGGGAAGTCCATTGTATTATTTTCTGGAGTTTTTTAGGTATGGGCATACTCATCATTACCGATTTATCAAACAGATGTTCAGCACTACAGTATTTATGGAATTAGTCATTAAAATGATATACACTGCACTGCCCATCCTGCTTGAATGCTAAAACAGTGCTGTTAACGAATCCATTTATCAAGAACTCCCTTACTGTAACTTGCTAAAGGATTGTTAAGAGATCAATTAGAACCTATCCATTTAGTCTAATTGGATTTTGGAGGGATTGATGGATCTAATTAGTTTAGAGCGTTAAAAGGGGATATATCCAGTGAGACGTATAATCTGTTCGACCTGAAGTTCCTTTATTTATCTTCTGCATGGTTTGTCTGCACCAAAATGTAGATATCCAAGCAAAGAGTGAAATGGGCTAAAATGAGCTATTGAGAGACAGTTTGACAAAGGCACTGATCTGGCTCTTTGTCCGCTCCATTCCTAGAATGATATCCCTGTAGCACGAGCGTTGACATTTGAACGCCTCTCGGGAGCACATCACCATGAATGTTATCAACACCTTAAAGACAGCCCTCAGCCCCCATACACCCCCGTCAGGCACTCTCAGCTCTGCCTCAAAGGGCACAGCCTGCCTCAACCTTCCACCCCTGACCTGTCTACCGGCCTGAAGAAAGAAGCCTTTGACAGGTCCTTTGATGGGTTGGAAGAGGAAGGGGGGGGACTACCTTGTAAAGAACAGGTGAAATGGAGGGTAAAAAGGGTGGTGTGGGGGTGCAGCCATTTGAAATGTCTGCACCGAGATCTAATCAGGTTGTGTTGGCTGTGCCCCTTTTAAAGTAGCACTGAGGCATTATGGCTGTCTGTCTCCTCTCCTCCCGGGCCCAGGCCTCACAGGGTGTCTTATGTCAGCCCCCCACACCTCCACCTACCCCTATAACCCTCTGGAACACATCATCCACCTCAGTCCCGGCTCTGGATTTATTCCTCCCCTAAAGCCGCCGTGACAGGTTTGTTATCTGTTCACCCGGTCGGCAGGCCCTGGAGAGTCTCAGTGCTGGCAGTTAGGAAGGGGGGGATGCTGCAGGAGTAGCAGGGCAAGTAAATGTCAAGTGAACCGCCAAGGATGGATATTATAGCTTCTGGGAACCACAGAGAGCATTGTCTGTCTCTGCTGTCTGTTTTACAGTCCGCTGCCCAACATGGCAGCCTTCGCCGGACTCTTCTCCTATTGATTTTTAGACAGTTGGGCGGAGGTTAAAATTAGATGGTTGCCGGTGAGTAATGTCCTACCCTGTCCCCGACTGTGGATTAATTGAACTTGTGGCTACCTCAAAACTCTTCTTTTGTCATTTTCTAGGGAGCATCTGGAAAGAACATTTTAGTTAGTTACTCATACTTCTATTACTACTGGATATAGCCACATGCTATCCAAGTGCTTGTATGTTACAGCTACTGCATCTTGCTAGCAATGCACAAGATTTATTTTTGAGAGTCAGTATTATAAAGGTTGTATGAATTTACAGTTTTTTGTTGAGAAGATACAGTATGACCTAAGGTATGTCCTTTTAGGATGTAAGGTGGAAACTCCATGCTCACTGCATATGTGGTTCACTTATGAATGGCATCCATATCCATCCCCAGAAACTTCATCGAAAGAAGAATGTTAAAGAACCTGCTTCTTGACTGACTCCAATAGTTAGAATTTTACATTTAAATGTAAATTGTTGGCACATTGCTATATCTAGAGGGATCAGAAAGCGATTGCGCTTTAGACCATATAAACCTGAGGTAAAGTCCAGTGCAGTCCTTGCATTATGAGGTTCACAATGCATATACAATGCTTGTAATCAATATCCATTCACAGGGCATCACGTTCAAAACGTCACTCACATTCAACATGACATAGCTAAGATGCACGCATGTATTAATACGCAGAGAATAATTATGGTTGAAAGTAACTGCTGCGGTGTGTCTTTCAGCACCATGGAGAGCGCTGAGCAGAGAGATTGTTTATTTCAAGTACACTTTAGAAATTATGTTCAAGGACCTTTCTCTTCTGTTTTTATTTATTTTGATTTTTTTTGTACAGCAGTAACAGGTCACCAATATTTTGGGGCTCAGACACAACTGGAGCGTGCAGCGTCCCTGTCATGTTTTAATAAGTGGTTTAAATAAAGAACCTAAGACAGTGAGCATGTTTTGTTAGAAAAACGATTACATCAAGATATCATAGATGTCTTTTGGGCATATGTTAGGACACATAACAGGACTTAAGAAGGCTTGATTCTGAACTGCATGTTCTTCAATGGTAGGTGGTCCACCTCATATTTCCACTTGATCTTTTCGGAGAGGCAAGGTTTTATTTTCCCTGTCTCCTGATTTCATTATATCGCTTTCAGCATTGTGCAGCGATTCTGGTGAAGTGGGCATGTTTTCAAGCAGACCCGTTTCCTTGGCAGAAAACCGTTCAATTCTCCAACTTTTAATTGAATTAGCAATGTTCACCGTGCAGGCGCACCTGGCTCTTAAAGGCACTTTTTAACTCATTTAGTGCCAGCGCCCTCTAGGGGCCATAGAATGCCAGGGTATCTCTCATAGGCGAGCGCTTTAGCTTCCAGGACCTCACCTTCCAGGACCTCACGTGCTCACGTTCATGCATTCACGTGGCTATTCCCATTTTGTCATCTAAAAGATCATTTTTGGGCGATTTCGCCGTAAATAAACCTCGCGCCGCTTCCCTAAAGACACAATCCAGAGATATAAGCCTTCAAAGATGTGGTCTTTCATTGGATTAGGCGGAGATTGTCGATTTCGTTCGCAAATAACGGCCGGCCGGGAGGTTGCTAGCTTTCGGCTAGTAGCTAGAAAAATCAGGCCAGGCTTCAGAAGGCCTCTTATCATTTTATTCATTTAATTAAAAAAAGCCGAACTACTTCGGGATCGGCACACTCGTATACTCATCGGAAGCGGCGCCGAACATTGGGTGAACATTGGGGAGCTCAAAAATGTATTTTAAACCATTTTTAATGGAATATATCGTCGGACAGAGTAGAATGGCTAGCTGGCTAGCGGCTAGCGAGCCAGGACCACCCACGACTCTACAAGCAGCTCGGGGTAAGTGAATTAATTAAAAAAAAATTGTATTGGATTGAAATAAAGCCGAACTAGTTCGGGATCGGCACAGGATGAGTTAAGAGTGCTCAGTATCCTATTCTTTATTATTTTTATGTCAGTCCGCCAGTCCAATACTTTGGCCACAATTGAAAAGAATGTCTATCTGGATTGCTGTGGAATTTGTTGTGCACCTTCATGCTCCCCAGGGAGTTAACATTACTGACTTTGGTGACCCCGGGACCTTTCCTTTAGTGTCACCCTTTCCTTTAGAACCAACATTTCCATTTGCACACACAATCTCTAAATATAATGGTCTGGTTACTATTACTATATATTTTACAATTGAGGCATTATATCAGTCAGACTAACAAAGTGCAAGATCAGATGTCACGTGAGCCATAGTCAACTAACACAGGGTAAATTAGAGTGCATAGAAAATAATGTAACGCTCCAAAGTAACTAGGATACATTGCATCTGTCTAAACAACATGCACGTCTATTTTTCTAAATAATATACTTAGTACGTTAGTAGTGCTTAAGGGTGAGGTAGAGTTTACAAAACTGTGGCAGAAAATGAGGACTGAGTCTGCAGATCTGACTGGGAGGGGGTCATTCCACAGCTTGGCAGCCAGGAGAGGGCCAGAGTCTCTTAGGGACCCACACCAGGCCCACACCACACCAGACCTTTTGGCTTTGCATGGCCCAACACCCAAAATATCTGCGGTTAAAATTACACAAAAAGTACTCCTCTCGATTGGTTGCCTCTGTAAATACTAGACGGAAGATGCGAACGCGAAGAGAAATCTGCATTAGAGCTCATGGGAATACATTTTCATAGAAATGGTGGATGACGTTTAGATGTCAACGGGTCTTCATCAGGTCTTTACAACATTAGCAACGATAAACATCAGGGTGAACATGGAAATAAAAACTTAATAGCCAAACTAGCTCTGAGGGAGCAAGTAAGCGTGTAGGCTAGCTGAGCTAGCTGTCCCCAAACTAAAAATCGTTGTCTACAAAACTTGGGTAGTGTGATTAAGGAACTGCTGGGTCCATTTTGTTCTGTATATCTCTACACTGCCAGAGCAAACACATAAATACGGTGGAGTCTTTCACCCATCCTACACCAGCAGTTATACACAGGAGTCATCTCACTGAGAAGATCCAAATTACATGGTGGCCGTAATTTATGGCAACTCTGGCAATCGATTTGTCGAAGTGTGCGGGAAGGGGTGGATCATGAGGGTTTCATGCCTTGATTGCCTGTAGGTCATCACCAGTGTTTTGAATTTGAGTGTTGCCATGAAACTTTATTGGCGCTTAGAACCCTAACCTTTTGGTCACCCCATGATTTTGCCTCAAGCGCCGCACCACCCTCATGCCAAAACATCAACTGTGTACTGTATACAATACATCTCATAATAATAATGTTACTTTTACATTATGTCTTTGACTTAAGATTCAATATGTTTTTATTTGTCACTGACTTATACAGTTATAATCAGTTAAATGTTGTTGTACTTGTCCCGCAGATTGTGTTCAGTACATATCACGAAAAATATATTAAAGCTATAAATGAAAATATAAATGAAAATTATTATATGACTTTGTCAGTCAAATACTTATTTTATTTGGCAATATTTAGTAAATATTGTAATTCAATTCTATTGCAAAGTAATGTGTTATGAAACATAGCGGCAACAATATGTAACCTGCTTTTCTATTTCCCTTGCGTCCTCATTTGAAGGCACAATTTCATAGATCCTCAGGTGTGTAAAGCAAATTAGTTTTCTATGGAAAAGGAATTGCATTTTGTTTGCTCCTTGATTAACCACCCTGCTAATAAGGTTTGTCTCTAACAGCTTTTGCCCTCTACAATCTCAGCAAACCCACGTTAGAATGCTGTGGTGAGATCACCCGAGGCGAGGTGAAATGGGATTTAGAACTGTCACTGCTTAAATGTTTATGATCATCTCATCTCGGGGTGCTCACTGCTCACTATGTCGCCCTTTTCCTTAGACCACTGATTTTCCCCCTGTGCTCTGGGAGGAGAGTGCAGTCTAAATTGTGAGATAATTTTCTCTGGCCTTAATTGCGTGGCTCTGGTGAAAGCCTTGCAATCCTTTTAGAACTACTTAAACGTTCCGCTTGGGTTTGGATTAGAGGATATTAGGCCCAGCAGGAGGCCAGGTATAGGCTATTGAAGTGTTCCTGAGATGGTATTGGTGAGCCCTAGGGGTTGTTCATTGTTGGTGTGACAGGTTGGCTGAGTGGATTACATGCAGTTTAAGGTACTGTATTGGATCAGGGCTGAGCCCAATTATCCCATTGGATTGGATTGCGGGTGAGTAACCTCTATCCCAATTTACAATACGCCAGGTAAAGCCTGTAGAACCTTCCTGCCATGCGTTCCCCACATTACCCATGAATGTAATGATTCCTAAAGCAGCATGCATCCTCAACTCAATTCTGCCACCACAATTCCGATGCTTCCCAACTGCAAATGTCAACACAATCATTTAAATGTCATAATGTCTCAAAGAGATAATATCTTTTGCTAACAGGATTTAATTTGCCATGTCAATTCTTGGGTGTGAATGGTTATCCATACTAGCAGTTAAAAGGTTGTCTCATCAGATTACAGTATAACTGCCATAAATAGCAACAATAGCTAAATTATTTGTCTTGCTACAAGATTATAATGACATGCTGTGGTCTCACAATGTCCACCACTGATTATTTCTTTGCCTCCCATTTTAAGCATCTTATAGATGCTACATTATCCAAATCAAATATGTGTGTGTGTGTGTGTGTGTGTGTGTGTGTGTGTGTGTGTGTGTGTGTGTGTGTGTGTGTGTGTGTGTGTGTGTGTGTGTGTGTGTGTGTGTGCATTTAAGAATCTCAAATGTGTCCTCGAAAACATACTTTTCTTTTGTTTTCACCCCTTCTTGAAATCTCCTCTGGGGTATTTTTATTGAATGAGTCATGCAGTAATTTGAGCCGCCCCATGTGCTGCTGCAGTGGTGTATGAAAGCTTTGAAGAATATTTGATATCCATTTTGAGATGGGAAATTCTGTCTTCCCCCTCTTTTTCTTTCGGACATTGGGAGCTCCTTTTCTTTTCTTTTAGTGTTCTTTTCAACCCACATTCAGATGATTCTGTAATCTGGGAAATAGCTGACCATGGATTCATATCATACCTTTAGATAATAGATATGTACTCCCCCCTCTTCCATGTTCTCTCTTTTCAGATATGTATTTCAGAAAAACATCCCTTTTTATTCCTGGTCATTAAAATCCCTCTCCGCCCCACATAAACCTGCAATTTTGGCACATTTATATTTGTAAATCTTCCCTCCACTGTGTTCTTAAAAAAGTTGCAATTCAGAAAATGCAACATAGCATTTGGAAGGCCACGGCATGTAGAGCCTACAGTAATTTAGCACTATATCATGACAAATAGAGCACCCAGTAAAATCATCAGTGTTCATTTATCCATTTATAACAGGAGATGGACCCTTTGGTTACATTTACTCTCAGGACACTCAGGATTTTGCTGTGCATCTTTATTTAACAGCAAACTGAATGTGTCCAAGTTTGTCCTCGTCCCTGTCTTGATGTAGATTCTCATATGGGCGACTGTCAGAGGCGCCTGTCGCTGATTTCCTTTTTTCCCCTTCTTTCTTTTCCTTGGAGGAGACTTGCAAGTAGATAACAATGACTCCCTTGGCTCTGCTCATCTGATTCCATCAGGAAGAGAAGAAAAGCACCATAGTGCCTTGGGAATACGGTGCCTGAAAATGGTAATTTGCCATCTCGAGCAAATCCTCGGAGAGGAGGGAAGATGAAGAGTAGACAGATTTCACTTGCTTTATTTATTAAATTTGATAACCGGTACAGGCCTCCAGAGAGGTAAAAACATTCTGCTGTGTGGCGTTTTGGAAGGAGGGAGTGGAGATGAGAGACGTCAAAGACGACTTTCCAATCATTCAGTCACTCTGGCGTTAGGCACCGATGGCTCCACAGCTACTGTACTGTACATTCATTTATGTGATGCCATTCTCCTAACTCCCCCTTTCCATAAACAGATTATTAAAAGGCTTGGCATTTGGCTTCCCTGCTGATTTACCTGTGAACATTGTTTTCACCATCATTGTAAACAGTTTGTCAATATAGGATATGAGCCTCGAAGAGGAAAACCTCCTCAAGTGGAATTCAATTTGTGAGTCCAGTGCAAAAGTTGATTTGCTTTTCTAAGCAGTGGAAACCGGTACAATATTGTATATTGGTTTGATAGGTCCAAAAGCCATGCACATATTCTCGCTGCAAGAGGAAGGATGGGAGGGTCCAGAACATGGCTCCTTTGGCTGGTTTTTGAGCTTATCATCCCCAAATACAGTAGCTATAGCCTCTGGCTGGGTGCAGCCCCCCTATTGCAAAATGACTTTTAACAGACCCCCAAAATAGTGAAAATAACTAGCTACAAGCTCACAATGCGTCACAGTTGTGAGCTTGTACTGTAGATCTTCTATTTACGCTAGTAGTTTCAAATATCCTATATTAAAATTGCAGGTGGGCGGACCATGTCCACGTGACGTCACTTAGACATAACCATAAATAAACCCGATACGCTCGGTTTTCCAGAGCTACAGAGCCGACCGATATGCCCATATTTGGTCATATTCATATATGGGACAGACCACTTCAAACTAAGAGTGTGTATCGGCAAGAACTCAAGTCAGTGCGGTTCACGTCATCGAGTATTTCGGATAAGCAGTTGTGCAGAACCACCTGACTGATATGGCATGCTACTGACAATTTGGCCAATTATGACATGCCCAAAATAGTGATGTCAACAATCTATAATAACTATTAATCAACAAAATGTCTGTCTGCCCAGTGTGAAATGAGCATTATGCAGGCTTGAGGATTGGTCAAGCTTCACATGACATTTTGGCTATCCAGACTATAAATAGGAATATGTCCCTGAATTTCAGAATTTCACAGTAGCCTACAGGTAAGGACTAGTCGTATACATTTTATTTGAACTACAGTATAATTATTGATTTATTTAATTTTTCTCTGGTTTCCAACTGATCCCGCCTGTCCCCACACTTGGTCTAATTGATCAGCTAATGGGTGATCTTGGCTGTTATGCTAGCATGGCCGCCTCAAGCCTCCTATCCCCAGGCTATTATTTAACATAACTGTGTTGTTCTCAGTTTTCACTTTTTTTGTCCGGGAAAAAGCTTGATGGCCTCTCGGTCGTCAGAGGGCTCCTCAGGGACACTTCACACAACTCAGCGGGGGGAGGGGGGGGGGGGGCACTGCCACAAAGCCATAGTCGTGAGGTATCACTTTGCAATCTGCCTGTCTCCCGGCTTTGGCGTCTCATTTGTTCTGTGTGCTGATGTGCATCGGGGCTTCGGGGCAAGGTGATAGTCTCTAGGGACAAGTTGCTAAAGAAAGTTACCGGAGGAGATAAGGGGGGATATGGGGGAGGGGGGGACCTCTTTTTCAAGCTGCCTATCTTTGTGTTTGTACCCTGAACGGCAGTGGTGTAAAGTAACTAAGTACATTTATTTATCTATCTAGGTCGTCCTCAGACGAGCCCTCCATCGTTGTTTCCAGTCATCTCGGTTCTCCATACATCTGGCCAGCTCATTGGTGTTCTGTGTCCCTACGTCTTCCTTGAGTATGTCCACGTATGTTTTTGTGGGACGTCCTCGCGGCCGGTGCCCGCGTGTTGGCTCCCACAGTACCAATTTGCTGGCTGGAAGCTCCTGGTGTCTTTGGCAGTGTCCTGCTAGTCTCATTCTTCTGGTGGCAATTTTCTCGCTTACCTTTGGTATTCCCTCATACAGGCTCTCGTTTGTAACATGTGCACTCCTGTTGATGTTGAGTACTGCACGCAACATTCTAGTGTAGCACCCGTCTAGAGACTTCTGCAGGGTTGGCTTCAGGGTCCAGCATTCACTGCCATAGAGGAGAACAGACTCCACCGTTGCAAAGAAGAAGCTAAGTTTGATTTGGCGGGGGAGGTTAGAGTTCCATACACTGTTCATGCCGTTCAGGGCCCTCCAAGCGAGTGCCTTCCTTACTTTAAGGTCTTTCTCAGTTGAGTCGACCCATGCGCCCAGGTACTTGAAGTCCTTGACTTCCTTCAACACAGCTCCTTCTGTTGTTGTCAGAGGTGAGTGATCAGGTAGGTTATAGGTGATAACCTCAGTTTTCTTAGCGTTTAGCCTGAGACCAACTTTGGCACACTCTATCTCCACCCTGTTCAGGAGTTCTTGTGCTTGTTCCATGCTGTCGGAGAGCAGGCTGATGTCGTCCGCATAGTCCAGGTCTGTCAGAACTACTGCGGGATGCCGTCTTGACCTCCTTGGTGTTAGCGTGAAGCCAAGCTCTTGTTCCCGTCCCCCTATGGCTTTCCTGAGCGCATAATCTAGAACTATGATGAAGAGGTAGGGGGCTAGGGTGTCTCCTTGCATTACCCCAGCTCGGATGTCAAACACCTCACTGCTGCCATCTGGGGTCACCACTTTGGCCCTTGTTTTTGCGTACATGGTCTCGATAGCCCGGAGAATGTTGGGAGGGACATTGTAGGCCTCAAGGATCTTCACCATCTTGCTTCTGTGGATAGAATCAAAAGCCTTTTTGAAGTCAATGAAGCACAGTACAGCTGCTAGGTTGTTCTTTTTCACCTCCTCTATTAATCTCCTTAATGCCAGGATCTGTGCTACGGTTGTTCTCTCCTCTCGAAAACCATTTTGGTTCTCTCTCAGGTGAGGGTCGATGGCATGCCGTATCCTGTTCAGTATCATTCGGTTGAAGACCTTAGCAGTGATACATGTCAGGCTGATGCCTCTGTAGTTGTCTGGCTTTGAGAGGTCTCCAGCTTTAGGCACCGGGATGATATTAGACAGAGACCATATTTCAGGTTGCTTGTTGTGCTGTAGAGCATTGTTGCAAAAGTCTAGGATGAGGTTGTCTAGGTCGCAGTTCTTCAAGACCTCTGGGGGTATGCCATCCGGCCCAGCACTCTTTCCCTCTCTTAGGGTGGATTTTGCCCTGGCGAGCTCGCTGATTGTGAAGGGTCCATCGTCGATGTTCAGGCCCTGGAGGACTGTCGGTATATTTTCCTCCTCTCCCTCTTCCACTGATGTTCCCAGGAGCCTCTGGAAGTGGTCGAACCATGTTGCCACCCTCTCCTCTGGACTGTGTCCCTCCACCTGGCCCTCCTTGGCCCTCTTCCGCCCTGTCATCTCATTTATTACCTTCCAGGCCTCCCCGTATTGCCTTTCACCTTGCGCTGCCTGCACTCTTCGCACACTTTCCATCACTTCTTCACATTTATTTAAGTACTATACTTAAGTAAAATTTTTCCAGTATTTTTACTTCTACTCCACTACATCTCAGAGACAAATATTGTACTTTTACTCCACTACAATTATTTGAAAACATTAGTCACTAGTTACTTTGCAGATATTATAGAGTTGCAGATTATATTATAAAACATACATTAATCCACTTTAGCCCTATTTTATAACTAGGCTATTTGAAAATAGCAGATCTATAAGCTCACAATGCCTTGCGATGCGTTGTGAGCTTGTAGATCTGCCATTTTCAAACATTTTGTACTTTTACTTTTGGTACTTTTGGTATACTTTGACACCAATACTTTCATACTTTTACTAAAGTACATTTTAAATGCCAGACTTTTACTTGTAACAGAGTATTTCTATACTGCAGTATTGATACTTTTGGGGGCACGGTGGCGCAGTTGGTAGCGCTGTCCCCTCACGGGAAAATCCCAGTTGGGCGGTGTCCCAGTTGGGCGAACAGACTGCAATTATTGTCCTCGACATTGCAAGCGGCGCGAAGGCCAGCGGACCTTGGTCCTGCTCTTCGCGCCCGAGCGTCGCAGGCGCGAGTGCCCGCGAAGAGTGGGCCAGGGCCACGCGAGTTACGAAGCCGTGGTGAATGCAATCGTTATATTTATGCCCAGGCCGTAAGGCAAGCGCACGATAAACGCATGAATGGGATGAAGATCGCTTGCTTTCTGCTGTCTGTTCGCCCAAGTGGGACACCGCCCAACTGGGACTAGCCCCCCCTCACAGCTAGAAGGTCCTGGGTTCGATTCCCGCCAGGGGACGCTGTGGGCGCTGGGGGCATGCGTGTTCTCTCCTCTGCGTCATTCAGCGCCCACACCCTAGGTGGGGTTGGCGAAAGGGCCATTCTGTGTGGAGTTTGCATGTTCTCCCCGTGTCTCCTAGGGTAGATAGCCTAACAAAAACATGCAGTAATCCTGGTTCCTAAAATGCCTCCCCCTGGCCAGCTGGGGCTCTCCAGGCGTGGCAGAGGGAGAACAGAAACCAGGATTACAGCTTAAATTGGCACTGGGTGAAAAAATGGGTTACAAAATCGTGAGATAAAAAAAAAATATATATTGATACTTTTACTTGAGTAAAACAATTTTTACTTTTTCTACCACTGCTACCCTGAACAGAAACAGCAGTACCACTTGCATAAATGTAACTACAGAGCCAGGGGTCCTTCAGTGGGCTGTCTTTGAGTAAGAGGTCTTTGACAGACAAGGCCTTTGTGGTTCTCCTGTGCTCCTTGGTGTTATCAGTGGGACTGGAGATGTATCCGCTCTCAGTACCAGTGTTCTGTGAACAGAGCCCGTTCATGAACAGCTTAGACACCTTTTATGTCTGAAATGCTCATTAGATGGGGTGTAAGACAGTGTATGGCCATAAAGCTTTTATTCTGCCTATCTGTGGTCACAACAGGCAGAATACCACAATTTTGGAATGCTACAGTAGTATGAAACATGAAATGCTTTCAAAAGCAGTGTTGCAACATGTGTAACCTTCAGGCAACTGAATGTAACACATTTCATTCCATCAGTGTCATATCCAACAGTAGTAACTGGCATGCCAGAATCACAATCAGAATCAATATTGTCACAGTGCAAGTAAGGTGGGTGAAATTCTTAGTTGTGCTATACCTACAAGCTATGGAGTCCTTGCATATAGAATGCACTAAACTTAATCCCCACTACTAAATCTCTAAGCCTCTTAATTCTCTAAAATATAGAGGTCCATATAGCATTTGTAATTAACAAATCACAATTTAATCCACAGTGCATGACAATTCAATTTGTAGACCCCCCCCCCCCCCTTCACACACACACACACACACACACACACACACACACACATACAGTACACACACCCACACATGCACGCACGCATGCAAGCACACACAAACTAAACCACCCACCCCACCCCCGTCTATTTTGGCGCAAGAAGGAAAGAAAAATAATCTCGTTGAATGTATTAATTCAACATGATGAATCCTGTATTCAAGTCAGTGGAGTGAATAATTAAAATTAGCTGATAAAACTTTCAGCAGAATTACTTTGCCGAAATTGCTGAACAGATGTGTCATTTTAATGAAAATCCACAGCCAAGCCCCTCTGTCGGATGGAAATATTATTCCCACGGCACATTTTTAATTTGGTGGTAAATACACTCGCAGCCATCTCCGGGAGGGTGGGTGGGGAGAGAGTAGAGAGAGAGGAAGAGCAACTTGTCACACTTAGTAACTTGATTTCTTCCCCTGCATGCAGTAACTGCTATCTGCAGTAATTCGTGGCACTCCATTGTTGCAGCGAGTCCCAAGGAGGACTTATTAAAATGCAATAATCTCCCTATTTAAACAGAAACAATAACCATTAGAATTCCCGCAGATCTAAAACACCAGCGTAAGCCCCCATCTGCTGTGAATGATTAGAGTCTTGACGAGGGAATTTAATTTGCAGCATTCAAAGACGGGGAATCTGAACAGATCTCCCCGCTGAGGCCCTCACCCTCATACTCATTTGCCTCCTGCTTTATTTACCTCTTTATTTATTTATTTAGCTGCCACTAACGTCACTCTGGAGAGAAGCTATTGGATGCATTCCTGTTAGTCAACGGAACGTTTCATTGGACCGCAAACCCCTGTGAGACACTTCATAAAGATTTTCAATATCTTGTAGCTTTTTTTTTTAATACTGTACAGTGTGTGCTTGCCATACATGTAGTTTAGGTGTTGAAGTACTAAATCGTGCCTGTAAGCTCTTGTCAGCAATGTTCCTCCACAGATTCAGACAGGTTCTATACGCCTGCCTCTTTTTGATACATGTTTGTTTAGCCCATTGACTGCAACTCACAGTATAACATTTTGGAAAGTATACTGTGGTTTATTTTTCTTTACCAAGAAGCCTTTGGATTTCATACATTTTAGTATGGTATGAAAATAAACTTGGAGAGACTTGAAACATGCTTGAAATAGGTAATCCAACATACTAAATATCAATACCGGTTATTTTCTGTCGAAGTTGTTAGTAGGTTATTTTCTGTCAAAGTTTTATAATACATTTTAATACACTATTGATTTGAAAAGTCTAGCCAGAAAGTGCCTGAAGAAATGATCATGTCTAATGCACAGTGGGGTTGGGGCTTTATAATGTTAACGTGATGTCCATCTGTGGCTGTGGGAAACAATCCATCATTTCAACGAATGGCCCCATACTCCCTGACTTAATTCTTTTTTGTCAAGGAAGCAACTTTTGGCTTTGGCTGCACCTTGAGGGACGGGAGAGAGTGCCAAAACAAGAAGAAAGATTGGTTAATGAAGTTTGAGAAGTTAAAGGAGAGTGTTTTAAGTCTGGAGAGTCTACATTTCACCCCCTTTTCTCCACGTTAATGAGATCCACCGTTGACCGGGATCGATACTTTACCTTACAGATAGTATTCTTCAAATTAGAACTAGCACCTCCATACAGACAGCCACCTCGCACGCATCTTCTGTAGGCTAGGCAGTAGGCCCACATTACTAGTGGAAAAATCAAGAACCGAGTAAAGGTGTTGTCAGGGTCCCATTTAATTGTTTCTCTATACTGTTCATCTGGCTCAGGGGATCTCACAGTTGGTTGGATCACAGATCACAACCTCATTGAATTATAACACTATCAAACACCTTTTCACCAGCTATCTCCCAACCTTACAGTACCATAATGATGGCAAAAAATAAAGTAACGCAATTTCGCACAATTTCTCCGTATTCAGCAGTTGTAACAATATCCCTGAACTCTGATCTCAACAGTGTGGCTTCAAAGCCAACTTTAAAATCTTGATGATATCTGCACAGGCGCTCAGCTTTGCCATAACCACGGTGGCGAGCTGCACCGCTCGCCTTTGAGGAGCGATAGCATCAATCCATGGAGGCACACCAGTTCTTCATCACTTCAAATGACTACCGAAGTGGAGAGCTGTGCCCTCCATACAACACCTCAGCAGGCTAAAGCGTAGCAGGTGTAATGCTAAATATATATTAAAAAGTGCCTTGCTCTGCAGGTTGCCATATTCCCGTGGGCTCCTCCTGCTACTGATCTCACTGCCTGGTATCATCCATTTCTGGTTTGTGAGCGTTCCGAGCGACTCCTAATTCCTGTCTCTGGTTAGCAGTGTGCCCCAGAGACTTCTGGTAATGAGCTCGGAGGTTAGAAAAAAGTGTGGAGTGCCGGTCCCAGGAGGTGTTGTTGAGTTATGGACGGGGGCAAAGATCCATGGAGTCTCCAGAGACCCAGTTAGGTCCAAACCTTTGGCAGAAAGCACATTATTCCCCAATTTGAAAGGGAAGCTGTGCCATTTTGAAACACAGCTAATTGGCACACAATGGAGGAAAGCTTCAGAGGAACAGATTTGTTCATATTTTTACTCCCAGCAAAATACCATTTTTATTCTGATGAAAGCCACACAGCATTGAAAAGTTAATAAAAGATTCCCACTTGACTGTATTTTTTATTATCCTCACTTTATTAGACTCTCAACAAAATATTTATTAATTCAACCTGAAAAGATATACAGTATATATTCAGATATTGGCAGACTTGAAAACGATCAGTAAATATAAAATGAACCTCAGACAAAATAACAAAAATCCCCTCAAGCATAATCTAATTATTATTAGAGTACTGTACTGTACTTGTACTACAAATATGGATTGGGGGGGGGGGGTTGTGTAAAACACGTTGAATGGCGTTGTTGTTAAATATACAGATAAATTGCATTACATTTATACTGGTAATTTGAGTCGTATCAAATAATCTCAATGTTTTTGATAAGGGTGTTTAAAATCTACGACAAAGAGGCACAAATAAACTGTGATTTGACATCTTTTGACCTGGTTTGCTAATCTGGGGTTGAATTTGGCTGTGACGGTGATTTGATTTGGCAGAGCTGATATACTTTGTCAACATTTCTCACTGCTTGTCGGTTGTGGCTTCATATCACGGTAAATCCTTCATGTTACAGTTTGAGGTTCTGATTGGTTTTGACAACTGGTATACACTATGTCAAAATTGTAGGAATAAGCAAGTCTGCTCCCAGACTTTCTTCCAGGCTATCATGTCATTACGCATTTTTTGCTAGAATCCCTAATGTATGTATTATGTAGAAATATACATTAAACTCAAACAAAAAAGGAGTCAAATTTATATTCACCTACTTATTGTTCTATTGAGATAAACACATTTCAACACAGCAGATATTCAAAATGAGATTTGGAAAGAACAATTTGAAGTTTGCAAAGCTGCTCTTGCATTTCAAATTGAATCCCATCCATACCAACCTGCATCTGTTTACCCAGCGGTTAGCGTTAACATAATTGGAAGACATGCTGGTAATGTAGAAATGAGTCCCTGTGTGCCACCCTAATGACACCTCTGTTGCACAATCTTCTTTCAAATATAAATTACACTTCATGTTTCGGTGGGCTTGCTGCTTGATGGGTGCGCGTGGGTTACAAAAACACATCAAATAAGAGTTCAAACAATCTGGATCCATAATTATGTTCCATGTTCTCAAATAGGCATAATGAGTGACGGTTTAGGGGCAAACAAATGCTAAATAAATCTTTAAGAAAAGTAGGATAATGGATAATGTGCTGCCACCTCCATTTTCCAGAGGTGTCCATATCAATTATTCACAAAATATGCTTACCTAAAATGACTTTCCTTTGATGAATAAGTCTTCTTGAATGTGAATTTCTTACTTTAATGTTGTCTCTTCAAATTCTACTTTCTCTCTCAAGATCAACAGTGGCCAAATCCAATACTCAGCATAATGTATGAATCAACCGGCTGTTGCTAGTGTATCACAACATATGCAGGAATTTTCTCCTCAACCACAAACAATCTCACTTTTTCAACCTCTGTTTTTATGTGCTTAATTAACGGAAAAGGAAATTGGAAGTGTTTTGTACTGAAGGTAATGTAGTGAAGCTCCATGGTGGCTCTGCCTAATGAGCCTAATTATCTATTG